>NC_081310.1:2500-5000 GCF_026419965.1 Kogia breviceps | reverse complement strand
AGGGTTAGGGTTAGGGTTAGGGTTAGGGTTAGGGTTAGGGTTAGGGTTAGGGTTAGGGTTAGGGTTAGGGTTAGGGTTAGGGTTAGGGTTAGGGTTAGGGTTAGGGTTAGGGTTAGGGTTAGGGTTAGGGTTAGGGTTAGGGTTAGGGTTAGGGTTAGGGTTAGGGTTAGGGTTAGGGTTAGGGTTAGGGTTAGGGTTAGGGTTAGGGTTAGGGTTAGGGTTAGGGTTAGGGTTAGGGTTAGGGTTAGGGTTAGGGTTAGGGTTAGGGTTAGGGTTAGGGTTAGGGTTAGGGTTAGGGTTAGGGTTAGGGTTAGGGTTAGGGTTAGGGTTAGGGTTAGGGTTAGGGTTAGGGTTAGGGTTAGGGTTAGGGTTAGGGTTAGGGTTAGGGTTAGGGTTAGGGTTAGGGTTAGGGTTAGGGTTAGGGTTAGGGTTAGGGTTAGGGTTAGGGTTAGGGTTAGGGTTAGGGTTAGGGTTAGGGTTAGGGTTAGGGTTAGGGTTAGGGTTAGGGTTAGGGTTAGGGTTAGGGTTAGGGTTAGGGTTAGGGTTAGGGTTAGGGTTAGGGTTAGGGTTAGGGTTAGGGTTAGGGTTAGGGTTAGGGTTAGGGTTAGGGTTAGGGTTAGGGTTAGGGTTAGGGTTAGGGTTAGGGTTAGGGTTAGGGTTAGGGTTAGGGTTAGGGTTAGGGTTAGGGTTAGGGTTAGGGTTAGGGTTAGGGTTAGGGTTAGGGTTAGGGTTAGGGTTAGGGTTAGGGTTAGGGTTAGGGTTAGGGTTAGGGTTAGGGTTAGGGTTAGGGTTAGGGTTAGGGTTAGGGTTAGGGTTAGGGTTAGGGTTAGGGTTAGGGTTAGGGTTAGGGTTAGGGTTAGGGTTAGGGTTAGGGTTAGGGTTAGGGTTAGGGTTAGGGTTAGGGTTAGGGTTAGGGTTAGGGTTAGGGTTAGGGTTAGGGTTAGGGTTAGGGTTAGGGTTAGGGTTAGGGTTAGGGTTAGGGTTAGGGTTAGGGTTAGGGTTAGGGTTAGGGTTAGGGTTAGGGTTAGGGTTAGGGTTAGGGTTAGGGTTAGGGTTAGGGTTAGGGTTAGGGTTAGGGTTAGGGTTAGGGTTAGGGTTAGGGTTAGGGTTAGGGTTAGGGTTAGGGTTAGGGTTAGGGTTAGGGTTAGGGTTAGGGTTAGGGTTAGGGTTAGGGTTAGGGTTAGGGTTAGGGTTAGGGTTAGGGTTAGGGTTAGGGTTAGGGTTAGGGTTAGGGTTAGGGTTAGGGTTAGGGTTAGGGTTAGGGTTAGGGTTAGGGTTAGGGTTAGGGTTAGGGTTAGGGTTAGGGTTAGGGTTAGGGTTAGGGTTAGGGTTAGGGTTAGGGTTAGGGTTAGGGTTAGGGTTAGGGTTAGGGTTAGGGTTAGGGTTAGGGTTAGGGTTAGGGTTAGGGTTAGGGTTAGGGTTAGGGTTAGGGTTAGGGTTAGGGTTAGGGTTAGGGTTAGGGTTAGGGTTAGGGTTAGGGTTAGGGTTAGGGTTAGGGTTAGGGTTAGGGTTAGGGTTAGGGTTAGGGTTAGGGTTAGGGTTAGGGTTAGGGTTAGGGTTAGGGTTAGGGTTAGGGTTAGGGTTAGGGTTAGGGTTAGGGTTAGGGTTAGGGTTAGGGTTAGGGTTAGGGTTAGGGTTAGGGTTAGGGTTAGGGTTAGGGTTAGGGTTAGGGTTAGGGTTAGGGTTAGGGTTAGGGTTAGGGTTAGGGTTAGGGTTAGGGTTAGGGTTAGGGTTAGGGTTAGGGTTAGGGTTAGGGTTAGGGTTAGGGTTAGGGTTAGGGTTAGGGTTAGGGTTAGGGTTAGGGTTAGGGTTAGGGTTAGGGTTAGGGTTAGGGTTAGGGTTAGGGTTAGGGTTAGGGTTAGGGTTAGGGTTAGGGTTAGGGTTAGGGTTAGGGTTAGGGTTAGGGTTAGGGTTAGGGTTAGGGTTAGGGTTAGGGTTAGGGTTAGGGTTAGGGTTAGGGTTAGGGTTAGGGTTAGGGTTAGGGTTAGGGTTAGGGTTAGGGTTAGGGTTAGGGTTAGGGTTAGGGTTAGGGTTAGGGTTAGGGTTAGGGTTAGGGTTAGGGTTAGGGTTAGGGTTAGGGTTAGGGTTAGGGTTAGGGTTAG
Organism: Kogia breviceps; assembly: GCF_026419965.1. Classification (NCBI taxonomy): domain Eukaryota; kingdom Metazoa; phylum Chordata; class Mammalia; order Artiodactyla; family Physeteridae; genus Kogia; species Kogia breviceps. Next base: position 2,898 of record NC_081310.1, on the reverse strand, counting down.
GGTTAGGGTTAGGGTTAGGGTTAGGGTTAGGGTTAGGGTTAGGGTTAGGGTTAGGGTTAGGGTTAGGGTTAGGGTTAGGGTTAGGGTTAGGGTTAGGGTTAGGGTTAGGGTTAGGGTTAGGGTTAGGGTTAGGGTTAGGGTTAGGGTTAGGGTTAGGGTTAGGGTTAGGGTTAGGGTTAGGGTTAGGGTTAGGGTTAGGGTTAGGGTTAGGGTTAGGGTTAGGGTTAGGGTTAGGGTTAGGGTTAGGGTTAGGGTTAGGGTTAGGGTTAGGGTTAGGGTTAGGGTTAGGGTTAGGGTTAGGGTTAGGGTTAGGGTTAGGGTTAGGGTTAGGGTTAGGGTTAGGGTTAGGGTTAGGGTTAGGGTTAGGGTTAGGGTTAGGGTTAGGGTTAGGGTTAGGG